>NC_090329.1:109333309-109335611 GCF_035084215.1 Heptranchias perlo
AAGAGAGAGAGAGAGTGATGGGAAGAGAGAGAGAGAGTGATGGGAAGAGAGAGAGAGAGTGATGGGAAGAGAGAGAGAGAGTGATGGGAAGAGAGAGAGAGAGTGATGGGAAGAGAGAGAGAGAGTGATGGGAAGAGAGAGAGAGAGTGATGGGAAGAGAGAGAGAGAGTGATGGGAAGAGAGAGAGAGAGTGATGGGAAGAGAGAGAGAGAGTGATGGGAAGAGAGAGAGAGAGTGATGGGAAGAGAGAGAGAGAGTGATGGGAAGAGAGAGAGAGAGTGATGGAGAGAGAGAGAGAGTGATGGAGAGAGAGAGAGAGTGATGGGAAGAGAGAGAGAGAGTGATGGGAAGAGAGAGAGAGAGTGATGGGAAGAGAGAGAGAGAGTGATGGGAAGAGAGAGAGAGAGTGATGGGAAGAGAGAGAGAGAGTGATGGGAAGAGAGAGAGAGAGTGATGGGAAGAGAGAGAGAAAGTGATGGGAAGAGAGAGAGAGAGTGATGGGAAGAGAGAGAGAGAGAGAGTGATGGGAAGAGAGAGAGAGAGTGATGGAAGAGAGAGAGAGAGTGATGGAAGAGAGAGAGAGAGTGATGGGAAGAGAGAGAGAGAGTGATGTGAAGAGAGAGAGAGTGATGGAAGAGAGAGAGAGTGATGGGAAGAGAGAGAGAGTGATGGGAAGAGAGAGAGAGAGTGATGGGAAGAGAGAGAGAGAGTGATGGGAAGAGAGAGAGAGAGTGATGGGAAGAGAGAGAGAGAGTGATGGGAAGAGAGAGAGAGAGAGATGGGAAGAGAGAGAGAGAGAGATGGGAAGAGAGAGAGAGAGAGATGGAGAGAGAGAGAGAGAGATGGGAAGAGAGAGAGAGAGAGATGGGAAGAGAGAGAGAGAGAGATGGGAAGAGAGAGAGAGAGAGATGGGAAGAGAGAGAGAGAGAGATGGGAAGAGAGAGAGAGAGAGATGGGAGAGAGAGAGAGAGAGATGGGAAGAGAGAGAGAGAGATGGGAAGAGAGAGAGAGAGAGTGATGGAGAGAGAGAGAGAGAGTGATGGAGAGAGAGAGAGAGTGATGGAGAGAGAGAGAGAGTGATGGGAAGAGAGAGAGAGAGAGTGATGGAGAGAGAGAGAGAGAGTGATGGAGAGAGAGAGAGTGATGGAGAGAGAGAGAGAGTGATGGAAGAGAGAGAGAGAGTGATGGGAAGAGAGAGAGAGAGTGATGGAAGAGAGAGAGAGAGTGATGGGAAGAGAGAGAGAGAGTGATGGGAAGAGAGAGAGAGAGTGATGGAAGAGAGAGAGAGAGTGATGGGAAGAGAGAGAGAGAGTGATGGAAGAGAGAGAGAGAGTGATGGGAAGAGAGAGAGAGAGTGATGGGAAGAGAGAGAGAGAGTGATGGGAAGAGAGAGAGAGAGTGATGGAAGAGAGAGAGAGAGTGATGGAAGAGAGAGAGAGAGTGATGGGAAGAGAGAGAGAGAGTGATGGGAAGAGAGAGAGAGAGTGATGGGAAGAGAGAGAGAGAGTGATGGGAAGAGAGAGAGAGAGTGATGGGAAGAGAGAGAGAGAGTGATGGAAGAGAGAGAGAGAGTGATGGAAGAGAGAGAGAGTGATGGGAAGAGAGAGAGAGAGTGATGGGAAGAGAGAGAGAGAGTGATGGAAGAGAGAGAGAGAGTGATGGGAAGAGAGAGAGAGAGAGTGATGGGAAGAGAGAGAGAGAGTGATGGGAAGAGAGAGAGAGAGTGATGGGAAGAGAGAGAGAGAGTGATGGGAAGAGAGAGAGAGAGTGATGGGAAGAGAGAGAGAGAGTGATGGGAAGAGAGAGAGAGAGTGATGGGAAGAGAGAGAGAGAGTGATGGGAAGAGAGAGAGAGAGTGATGGGAAGAGAGAGAGAGAGTGATGGGAAGAGAGAGAGAGAGTGATGGAAGAGAGAGAGAGAGTGATGGGAAGAGAGAGAGAGAGTGATGGGAAGAGAGAGAGAGAGTGATGGGAAGAGAGAGAGAGAGTGATGGAAGAGAGAGAGAGAGTGATGGGAAGAGAGAGAGAGAGTGATGGGAAGAGAGAGAGAGAGTGATGGGAAGAGAGAGAGAGAGTGATGGGAAGAGAGAGAGAGAGAGTGATGGAAGAGAGAGAGAGAGTGATGGGAAGAGAGAGAGAGAGTGATGGGAAGAGAGAGAGAGAGTGATGGGAAGAGAGAGAGAGAGTGATGGGAAGAGAGAGAGAGAGTGATGGGAAGAGAGAGAGAGAGTGATGGAAGAGAGAGAGAGAGTGATGGGAAGAGAGAGCGAGAGTGATGGAGAGAGAGAGAGTGATGGGAAGGA